>NC_056737.1:1350687827-1350690327 GCF_019279795.1 Protopterus annectens
GACTTGACAACTGGTAGAAATGATAGCAGACCAAGCATTGGTGATGATACTGTTATCAAAGAACTTAAACGGGAAATAGAAAACAACCTGTATAAACTAAAAAGGTTGCAGAGTCAACGTTTTCACCTGGAAGCTAGCATTAAATTTAACGTTGTTCCGCGTGGACTCCGTATATTAACTATGCCTAGCTACGGAACTACTTATCCGGAACTACTGTCTCGCTGGCAACAGCTTAATCTAAAAACAAGTAAGGCATACATGGAACTCATTCTTGAGTTCTTTTCTCCTGTTGAAACAGACCTCCGTAATTTGATTATGGAACAACAAAACGAACTATATAACAACTATGGTGAAGGTCCAACTGATGTATTCATACAGGACATTACAGATAAGGTTGCAAGATACGACATCAAATTGATGGAAACGAAAAAGAAAAAACTACTGCGTGATATGGATGATTTTTCCAAACATAATGTGTTCACTTGGCCAAAAACTACTTCTACAAGATCATACGAAGGTTCTAATACTACCAATATCATACGATCTGATGCTGAGCGTTCTACTAGAGGCAACAACGTGAAAACTGGTTTCACAGCAGCTACTAATGGGAATGAGCGTGAGGACGGAATATCTAGGTCTGAACAGACACTTCCGGATATGCGCGCATCCATGAGAGACGGAGATCTCCATGCGATAGAACTAGCTGCATCGCCACAAACATCGACTTACTCTACCCCACAAGAAACACCTGGAGCATTAACAGCATCCACTTCTGCAAACTCAGCACGCCCTGCCATGGATGTTCGCCGTAAGCTGATCGCTGGGCAAAACGCATACCCTAGATTCGTTGGCTTTTCCTCTACCATACAAATCCACCAGGAGGAAGTCCATATATATATATGGATATATATATCCATATATTTAATGACAATTCTTCTATTAATAGCTCAGTTTTCAGAAAGAAAAGCTTATATGTACCAAATTTACCACCGAATGTGGATTTGTTTCTGAAAGCCATGGAAAATGATATTTACAGTGATTTTAATTTTCACAAGCCAGATTTGCCAAATAACTTGAGTCTAGAGGAGGATGTAGCTCTGAAAAGTATTAAAAACAACACTGCTATCATTGTGAGACCATCGGACAAAGGTGGCCCTGTTGTTGTTCTAAACTCCAGTTATTACTTCACTAGTATTCATCAAATGCTAAGTACTGATGAATATATGGAAGTTAGCTTACCTGATATTGAACGGTTGATTATACGTATACAATCTTCACTTCTAGACTGCTTAAATTCAGGGTTAATTAACAAAGATTTGTATGATTATTTCATTATTTCCCATCCTTTGGTTCCGAGACTCCATGGATTACCGAAAATTCATAAAGATCCCATCCAGCCCAAGTTCAGACCAATCGTAGCTGGTGCTGGATGGGCAACAGAATCTATTTCTGTGTACCTGGACTCTGAATTGAAGTTAATTTTGAATAATTACAGTTATGTTCTCAAAGACACTGAACATTTTTTGAAGGATTTGCACATGTTTATTACAAAATCCGATACTGTGAATGATTTGATTTTTATTACAATGGACGTTGAATCATTATTCACCTGTATCCCTAATCAATGTGGCTTAGATATGCTTTACAGATTATTAGTTGATAAGAATGGGATGGCTAGCAATAAGGCAGAATTCCTATGCTTTTTGCTAGAACTAGTTCTTGATAATAATGTGTTTTTATTTGATTCTAAATACTTTCTACAGACCAAGGGCATAGCTATGGGCACTAGTTGTGCCAATAGCTATGCCAACTTGGTTATGGCAGCTTGGGAACAGGAACATCTTACAAATCAGCCTCACATCCTGTTTTACAGGCGTTTTGTCGACGATTTGTTTATTGTGACAAAAGCTTCCTCATTTTGTCATTCCAAATTTTCTGAATATGTCAACTCTACCTGCCCATTTTTAAAATTTTCCTGGTTAGCTCAATGGTAAGCATAGATTTTTTGGATGTCAACATATATAAAGAGCATGGCACTATCAAGACGAAATTATTTAGAAAATCATGCCATGTTCCTGCATACCTTCATCGTCAAAGCATGCACAATCCTGCATGCTTTGGCAATATCATAAAAGGGCAAGCCATGAGGGCATCACGTATTTGTTGTGATGACAGGGTATTTGATGCAGAAATTAATTTATTAAAACAAGGATTCTCAAATAGAGGATATATGATGGACGAGTTTGAAAGAGTGAACACTCAAATGAAATATCTGAGAGAACATAGGGCAAAACCATACTTTAGCTCTGGGCCTTTTCCTAGTAGAACTGTGAGCAATAGATTTGATAAACATATACCAATAGTCATACCTTATTGCAGTAACATAAACAGAATACAAAGTTTAATTTGTGATAACTGGAATATTCTTACAGTGGATGAAAACACCAGAGATCTAGTTGGTCTGACTCCATCGTTTGTTTATAAGAATTGTCAAAGTTTA